>NC_030682.2:4730252-4764854 GCF_000004195.4 Xenopus tropicalis
CCTCCTCCTCCTCCCTGCACTGTCTGTGGGACTGGGGGTTAATCCCGCTGCAGGGGCTGATAGAGAGGGGCGGCTGTGGGACTGGGGGTTAATCCCGCTGCAGGGGCCGATAGAGAGGGGCGGCTGTGGGACTGGGGGTTAATCCCGCTGCAGGGGCTGATAGAGAGGGGCGGCTGTGGGACTGGGGGTTAATCCCGCTGCAGGGGCTGATAGAGAGGGGCGGCTGTGGGACTGGGGGTTAATCCCGCTGCAGGGGCTGATAGAGAGGGGCGGCTGTGGGACTGGGGGTTAATCCCGCTGCAGGGGCTGATAGAGAGGGGCGGCTGTGGGACTGGGGGTTAATCCCGCTGCAGGGGCTGATAGAGAGGGGCGGCTGTGGGACTGGGGGTTAATCCCGCTGCAGGGGCCGATAGAGAGGGGCGGCTGTGGGACTGGGGGTTAATCCCGCTGCAGGGGCCGATAGAGAGGGGCGGCTGTGGGACTGGGGGTTAATCCCGCTGCAGGGGCTGATAGAGAGGGGCGGCTGTGGGACTGGGGGTTAATCCCGCTGCAGGGGCTGATAGAGAGGGGCGGCTGTGGGACTGGGGGTTAATCCCGCTGCAGGGGCTGATAGAGAGGGGCAGTTTACTGATTGGATAAACCCCTCCCTGTACAACATGTATTTATTGCACTAATATCAGAGGGGGGGCCCAAGCGCAGCCCCACAGGCAGCTTTATATGGTGGGTTTCTGTTCCTTGCTGTCAGGTTCTCCAGAGATGGAACCAAGGAGGTTAGAGGGGAAATGGGAGAATGAAGAGCCGGACACTGAGGAGCCTCTGCCCACAATAAAGAGGGAAATGGATCCCGTTCCTGGGGCCGGTGAGTAACGTTTCTGTAGGACACAGACCATCTGGTTACACAGAGCTCAGCTTTGCTGGGGGGACAGGAAGGGTTAAACCCCAGCAGGAGGTTCTGCCCTACAGACATAATTCCCAGTATAATTCCTTACTCCCAGCTTTACATGACAGTGCCCATTACTTACTGGCAGGTTCCCCAGAGCCACAACCAGAAATGTTACAGATAAAGAAAGAAGAACCGGACCCTGAGGACCATCAGACCCCAATGGAAAGCTCAGCAGCGCCACTTACTGATGGGGGTAAGTAGCCAGGGAGCGAGTGTTATAACTATCCTTTCTCTAATATATTTGTGTAAGTACTGTGGTCAACAAACACCACTCACCAAGGTGATATTTAAAGTATATTTAATGTGTGGAAAAGAGTTACAGACGTTACATACAAATTACCAATTGTTTAGCCAGTAAAAACCTTATTGACAGCTTCCCAATACAATACAAAGTATGTATTCATTTAAAAGTATTCAAAATGTATGTGTGTGTGTGTCAGGGCTGTGTGTGTGTGTGTCAGGGCTGTGTGTGTTTGTCAGGGCTGTGTGTGTGTCAGGGCTGTGTGTGTGTGTCAGGGCTGTGTGTGTGTGTGTGTCAGGGCTGTGTGTGTGTGTCAGGGCTGTGTGTGTTTGTCAGGGCTGTGTGTGTTTGTCAGGGCTGTGTGTGTGTCAGGGCTGTGTGTGTGTGTGTCAGGGCTGTGTGTGTGTGTCAGGGCTGTGTGTGTGTGTGTGTCAGGGCTGTGTGTGTGTCAGGGCTGTGTGTATGTGTGTCAGGGCTGTGTGTGTGTGTGTGTGTCAGGGCTGTGTGTGTGTGTGTGTGTCAGGGCTGTGTGTGTGTGTGTGTCAGGGCTGTGTGTGTGTGTGTCAGGGCTGTGTGTGTGTGTGTCAGGGCTGTGTGTGTGTCAGGGCTGTGTGTGTGTGTGTGTCAGGGCTGTGTGTGTGTCAGGGCTGTGTGTGTGTGTGTGTCAGGGCTGTGTGTGTGTGTGTGTCAGGGCTGTGTGTGTGTCAGGGCTGTGTGTGTGTCAGGGCTGTGTGTGTGTGTGTGTCAGGGCTGTGTGTGTGTCAGGGCTGTATGTGTGTGTGTGTCAGGGCTGTGTGTGTGTGTGTGTCAGGGCTGTGTGTGTGTCAGGGCTGTGTGTGTGTCAGGGCTGTGTGTGTGTGTGTGTGTGTGTCAGGGCTGTGTGTGTGTGTGTGTCAGGGCTGTGTGTGTGTCAGGGCTGTGTGTGTGTCAGGGCTGTGTGTGTGTCAGGGCTGTGTGTGTGTGTGTGTGTGTGTCAGGGCTGTGTGTGTGTGTGTGTCAGGGCTGTGTGTGTGTCAGGGCTGTGTGTGTGTGTGTCAGGGCTGTGTGTGTGTCAGGGCTGTGTGTGTGACAAACAAAGGTGTAACTATAGCTTTCCAGGCCCAGGTGACCAGGTGCAACTATGCCCAACACCTGCCCATGTCACGATGCCACTGAAGACATGTCATTGGCAGAAGCACAGAAAGATGGGCCAACCAATCACAGCTCTGCCTTCATACAGGGAAGATTTATTGGTTCTGTCTGCTTATTGGCTGGCATGCTGCAGTGCAATGGGCTGAGAAAGCAGCCAGTAGGAAGTGAAATGGACCCGTGGTACCATATCCTGTATCATTGCCTACGTGATGAGGGGAATTTCAACAAGCTCTGTGTCCCCTTTAACTGCATGATTTCTTCCTTATTGTTTGATATAACAGTTCCTTACAGATAATATCTATTCCCCCTCAGCTCTCTCCTGTTTGTTGTTATTAGGGAGGTACATGAAGGCGGAACCCAATTTAGACTCTGCTGAACTGCCCAAACCAGAGACTGACTCGGAGTCCGGCACAAGAGATGGCGATTGCTTAACAAGCTCTGATGGATCAGGTTTTATCTGCTATAAGTGTGGGGAAACCTTCACTGTGAATAGCCATCTTCTCGCCCACCTCTGTGGGACACACGGGGGAATTTGTGCAGGGGAGAAACCTTCCACCTGTTCAGAACGTGGAAAAGGTTTTACTGAAAAGAGCAACCTTCAGGTACATTTGAGAAATCACACTGGGGAGAAACCATTCACCTGCACAGAATGTGGGAAAGGTTTTACTTCCAGAGGGAAACTTCAATACCACCAACAGATTCACACAGGAGAGAAACCATTCACTTGTTTAGAATGTGGGAAACATTTTACTGACAAGAGCAACCTTCACAGGCATGAGAGAACTCACACTGGGGAGAAACCATACACCTGTACAGAATGTGGGAAATGTTTTACTAATAAGAGTTCCCTTAAATGCCACCAAATAAGTCACATTGGTGAGAAACCATTTACCTGCACAGAATGCGGGAAATGTTTTACTACAAAGAACTACCTTCACATACATTTGAGAATTCACACTGGTGAGAAACCATTTACCTGCACAGAGTGTGGGAAAAGCTTTACATTAATGTCCAGCCTTCGTTTACATTTGAGAATTCACACTGGGGAGAAACCATTCACCTGCACAGAATGTGGGAAATATTTTACTTCAAAGAGTGAACTTAACAAACATTTGAGAAATCACACAGGGGAGAAACCATTCACCTGCACAGAATGTGGGAAAGGATTTACTTCCAGAGGGAAACTTCAAAACCACCAAAAGATTCACATAGGGGAGAAACCTTTCACTTGTTTAGAATGTGGGAAACATTTTACTGACAAGAGCAACCTTCACAGGCATGAGAGAACTCACACTGGGGAGAAACCATTCACCTGTACAGAATGTGGGAAATGTTTTACTAATAAGCGTTCCCTTAAATGCCACCAAATAAGTCACATTGGTGAGAAACCATTTACCTGCGCAGAATGTGGGAAAGGTTTTACTGAAAAGACTAAACTTAAATGCCACCAAAAAATTCACACTGGGGAGAAACCATTTACCTGCACAGAATGTGGGAAAAGCTTTACCTTAATGTCCGGCCTTCGTGTACATTTGAGAATTCACACTGGGGAGAAACCATTCACCTGCACAGAATGTGTGAAAGGTTTTACTACAAAGAGTGAACTTAACAAACATTTGAGAATTCACACAGGGGAGAAACCATTCATCTGCACAGAATGTGGGAAAGGATTTACTTCCAGAGGGAAACTTCAAAACCACGAAAAGATTCACACAGGGGAGAAACCATTCACCTGCACAGAATGTGGGAAAGGATTTACTTCCAGAGGGAACCTTCAAAACCACCAAAAGATTCACACAGGGGAGAAACCATTCACTTGTTTAGAATGTGGGAAACATTTTACTGACAAGAGCAGCCTTCACAGGCATGAGAGAACTCACACTGGGGAGAAACCATTGACCTGTAGAGAATGCGAGAGAGGTTTTGCTACAAAGCATGAACTTAACACACATTTGAGAACTCACAACGAGGAGAAACCTTTCACCTGTACAGAATGTGGGAAAGCTTTTGGTAGACAAACCCACCTTCACACGCACCAGAGAATTCACACTGGGGAGAAACCATTCACTTGTACAGAATGTGGGAAAGGTTTTATTACAAAGTGTGAACTTAACACACATTTGAGAATTCACACAGGGGAGAAACCATTCACCTGTACAGAATGTGGGAAAACTTTTACTACAAAGAGCCACCTTCACAGACACCAGAGAATTCACACTGTGGAGAAACCATTCACCTGTACAGAATGTGGGAAAGGTTTTATTACAAAGCGTGAACTTAACACACATTTGAGTACTCACACAGGGGAGAAACCTTTCACCTGTACAGAATGTGGGAAATGTTTTACTGAAAAGCACGACCTTCATCTACATGAAAGAATTCACTCCGGGGAGAAACCGTTTTAGCACAAATATTATACTGGGATTCACACAGTTACTACTGGGGCAAAATGGGAATTGCTGGGGGCAAATGAGCCAGAGATGTGACCCAAATGGCAGCGGTTCCTGATATCTCTAATGGGCTGAGGGGAAGGAATATGGCAGGGGAGTATTGCTACACACAGGCATGTGCTTTGCTAAAGGCCCCCCATGTTCTTTTTTTTCCATTTTATTATAAATCCAACGTATTTGGCACAATCTTAAACCAGTGGCCATTACATAGAAACAGATTCCAGTTACCCAGCTGGGATATATCCGGCCTGTGAGGGGATTAGAGGAGCAGAACTTCCAGCTGAAGCAGTGTAGGGGGTTGGGGAACGCTGTAAGATTTAATATAATATTAATAACAATATTATCCCCCCCCCCCTTACTAGGGTCCCGGCTCTTCTGAGAGGCAGACAAATAACCCGCACCAATAAGTGTATATAAAGGGAATATACTGAATAACAAATCCAGCGATTGTTACACAGAAATGATTATTTAAGCTAAAACAATATTTTCACTATTTACAGTTACAAATTCATTATACAGTCTGCATTGTTACTGTTGGAAAAACCAAATATGAAAGAGTTAATACAGGAATGAAAGAGTTAATACTGTGAGTCTGCGTGTATTCTCTGAATTTATATAAGTGTCAAGCTGCTTATGTTATAATGAGTATATGGCTTCCTGCTGTGCCGTCAGTATATCACATGTGGCCAAAGGCATGCGTCACGGTGTAACGGTCTGTCTCGCAGCAAATATTTGTACCTGTAAGTAACGGTCTATTTCTCGGAATAGACAGCTTGTTTTTCTCCGATACTTATATGGATGTGTTTAAATGTACTAATGCACCTTCAGAGCGTATAAATACTCTGTCATTTCCAAGTTCTGATTATACAGCCTTAGAAACAGACAGTCACCAGGCTACTGTAAGCTTGTTTCCACCGGGGGTGTTGGGTAGGGGGTTCCTCACGGTGAGGGCAGTGAGGGGGTTGGGGAATGCCCTGCCGGGGGATGTTGGGTAGGGGGTTCCTCACGGTGAGGGTAGTGAGGGGGTTGGGGAATGCCCTGCCGGGGGATGTTGGGTAGGGGGTTCCTCACGGTGAGGGCAGTGAGGGGGTTGGGGAATGCCCTGCCGGGGGATGTTGGGTAGGGGGTTCCTCACAGTGAGGGCAGTGAGGGGGTTGGGGAATGCCCTGCCGGGGGGTGTTGGGTAGGGGGTTCCTCACGGTGAGGGCAGTGAGGGGGTTGGGGAATGCCCTGCCGGGGGATGTTGGGTAGGGGGTTCCTCACGGTGAGGGCAGTGAGGGGGTTGGGGAATGCCCTGCCGGGGGATGTTGGGTAGGGGGTTCCTCGCGGTGAGGGCAGTGAGGGGGTTGGGGAATGCCCTGCCGGGGGATGTTGGGTAGGGGGTTCCTCACGGTGAGGGCAGTGAGGGGGTTGGGGAATGCCCCGCCGGGGGATGTTGGGTAGGGGGTTCCTCACGGTGAGGGCAGTGAGGGGGTTGGGGAATGCCCCGCCGGGGGATGTTGGGTAGGGGGTTCCTCACGGTGAGGGCAGTGAGGGGGTTGGGGAATGCCCCGCCGGGGGATGTTGGGTAGGGGGTTCCTCACGGTGAGGGCAGTGAGGGGTTGGGGAATGCCCCGCCGGGGGATGTTGGGTAGGGGGTTCCTCACGGTGAGGGCAGTGAGGGGGTTGGGGAATGCCCCGCCGGGGGATGTTGGGTAGGGGGTTCCTCACGGTGAGGGCAGTGAGGGGGTTGGGGAATGCCCCGCCGGGGGATGTTGGGTAGGGGGTTCCTCACGGTGAGGGCAGTGAGGGGGTTGGGGAATGCCCCGCCGGGGGATGTTGGGTAGGGGGTTCCTCACGGTGAGGGCAGTGAGGGGGTTGGGGAATGCCCCGCCGGGGGATGTTGGGTAGGGGGTTCCTCACGGTGAGGGCAGTGAGGGGGTTGGGGAATGCCCCGCCGGGGGATGTTGGGTAGGGGGTTCCTCACGGTGAGGGCAGTGAGGGGGTTGGGGAATGCCCCGCCGGGGGATGTTGGGTAGGGGGTTCCTCACGGTGAGGGCAGTGAGGGGGTTGGGGAATGCCCTGCCGGGGGATGTTGGGTAGGGGGTTGTTCACGGTGAGGGCAGTGAGGGGGTTGGGGAATGCCCCGCCGGGGGATGTTGGGTAGGGGGTTCCTCACGGTGAGGGCAGTGAGGGGGTTGGGGAATGCCCCGCCGGGGGATGTTGGGTAGGGGGTTCCTCACGGTGAGGGCAGTGAGGGGGTTGGGGAATGCCCCGCCGGGGGATGTTGGGTAGGGGGTTCCTCACGGTGAGGGCAGTGAGGGGGTTGGGGAATGCCCCGCCGGGGGATGTTGGGTAGGGGGTTCCTCACGGTGAGGGCAGTGAGGGGGTTGGGGAATGCCCCGCCGGGGGATGTTGGGTAGGGGGTTCCTCACGGTGAGGGCAGTGAGGGGGTTGGGGAATGCCCCGCCGGGGGATGTTGGGTAGGGGGTTCCTCACGGTGAGGGCAGTGAGGTTGGGGAATGCCCTGCTGGGGGATGTTGGGTAGGGGGTTCATCACGGTGATGGCAGTGAGGGGGTTGGGGAATGCCCTGCCGGGGGATGTTGGGTAGGGGGTTCCTCACGGTGAGGGCAGTGAGGGGGTTGGGGAATGCCCTGCCGGGGGATGTTGGGTAGGGGGTTCCTCATGGTGAGGGCAGTGAGGGGGTTGGGGAATGCCCTGCCGGGGGATGTTGGGTAGGGGGTTCCTCACGGTGAGGGCAGTTAGGGGGTTGGGGAATGCCCTGCCGGGGGATGTTGGGTAGGGGGTTCGTCACGGTGAGGGCAGTGAGGGGGTTGGGGAATGCCCTGCCGGGGGATGTTGGGTAGGGGGTTCGTCACGGTGATGGCAGTGAGGGGGTTGGGGAATGCCCCTATAAAACCTTTCTGAGGAGGAAGAATCAATAGGTCAAGTCTAATTGGCTGTTGGTGGCTCCACCCACTTTTTAACACCTAGAAATGCAGTCCCCTAGGACCCTAGTGTTAATACTGTAAGAATGGCAGGAGGTTAGATTTCCCTATTGAAAATCAATAGTTGGGTTTTTGTGGCTCCACCCACTTTTTCTAACGCTGAACCACAGTTACCAGGTGACTAGCTCTGCAAAGTTTGGGGACCTTAGTATTAAGATTTAATGAATGGCAGCAGTTTAAATCTAAACACATGAAGTCTATAGGTGAAATCTGATTGGCTTTTGTGGCTCCGCCCACTTTTTTTCTGACCTTGAGTACAAAGTCACCCAGTGAGTGAGTGTGCAAATTTTGGAACGCTGGCATCAAACCAATAAAATTCAATAGGTTAAATCAGATTTGCTTTGGTGGCTCCGCCCACTAAACCGGCAGTCCCCTAGTGACCAACTGTGAAAAGTTTGGGGACCCCGGGGTTAATACTGTGAGAATGGCAGCAGGTTGAATTGCCCCATTGAAAGTTAATAAGTAAATTCTGATTGGCTATTGGTGGCGGCGCCCATTTTTTCTAACCTTGAACCGCAGTTACCTGGTGCCTGACCCTGCAAAGTTTGGGGCCCCGGTGTCATTACTGTGAGACTGGCAGCAGGTTGGATTTCCGCCAAGTCAACAGGAAAAATCTGATTGGCTGTTCACAGCTCCGCCCACTTTTGAGCATCCAATAATCATCATAATTTCATGCGGACTGAGCCCATGAGTGTGTGATTGGGAGTGTCGCCTCAAAGCTGTAAGATTGGCAGCAGTTTCAATTTCCCCATTGAAGTCAATGAGTGAAATTTGATTTGCTGTTGTTGGTCCCTCCCACTTTGGGGGTCACCAAATAAAGGACCATGGAAACAAACCCTACAGTTGATCTGGGGGGGGTGATTATGCTCCGGGGGGAGGGAACTTTTACTCAAAAGTAGTTTTTATCCCCGGGAAATACAAACCGGATTCTAAAAAAATTGGGACACTAAACAAATTGTGAATAAAAACTGAACGCAATGATGTGGAGGCGCCAACTTGTAATATTTTATTCAGAATAGAACATAAATCACAGAACAAAAGTTTAAACTGAGAAAATGTACCATTTTAAGGGAAAAATATGTTGATTCAGAATTTCATGGTGTCAACAAATCCCAAAAAAGTTGGGACAAGTAGCAATAAGAGGCTGGAAAAAGTCAATTTGAGCCTAACGAAGAGCTGGAAGAGCAAATAACACTAATTAGGTCAATTGGCAACAGGATTGGGTATAAAAAGAGCTTCTCAGAGTGGCTCTCAGAAGCCAAGATGGGGAGAGGATCCCCAATTCCCACAATGTTGCGCAGAAAGATAGTGGAGCAATATCAGAAAGGTGTTACCCAGCGAAAAATTGCAAAGATTTGGCATCTATCATCATCAACTGTGCATGACATCATCCGAAGATTCCGAGAATCTGGAACAATCTCTGTGCGTAAGGGTCAAGGCCGTAAAACCATACTGGATCCCCGTGATCTCCGGGCCCCGACACTGCACCACAAACAGGGATGCTACTGTAAAGGGAATCACAGAATGGGCTCAGGAATATTCCAGAAACCATTGTCAGTGAATCCCCCGTGCCATCCGCCACTGCCAGCTGGAACTCTACAGTGCAAAGAAGAAGCCATTTCTAAGCAAGATCCACAAGCTCAGGCGTTTTCACTGGGCCAGGGATCATTTAAAATGGAGTGTGGCAAAATGGAAGGCTGTTCTGTGGTCAGACGAGTCACGATTCGAAGTTCTTTTTGGAAATCTGGGACGCCATGTCATCCGGACCAAAGAGGACAAGGACAACCCAAGTTGTTATCAACGCTCAGTTCAGAAGCCTGCATCTCTGATGGTATGGGGTTGCATGAGTGCGTGTGGCATGGGCAGCATCAATGCAGAAAAATATATTCAGGTTCTAGAACAGCGGTTCTCAACCTGTGGGTCGGGACCGCTTTGGGGGTCGAACAACCCTTTGACATGGGTCGCCCAAGACCATGGGAAAACACATATTTCCAATGGTCTTAGGAATAATTTTATGGTTGGGGGTCACCACAACATGAGGAACTGTATTAAAGGGTCACGGCATTAGGAAGGTTGAGAACCACTGTTCTAGAACAACATATGCTCCCATCCAGACGCCATCTCTTTCAGGGAAGAGCCTGCATTTTTCAACAAGATAATGCCAGACCCCATTCTGCATCAATCCCAACATCATGGCTGCGTAGGAGAAGGATCTGGGTACTGAAATGGCCAGTCTGCAGCCCAGATCTTTCCCCTATAGAGAACATTTGGCGCATCATAAAGAGGAAGGTGCGACAAAGAAGGCCCAAGGCGATGGAACAGTTAGAGGCCTGTATTAGACAAGAATGGGAGAGCATTCCTATTCCTAAACTTGAGAAACTGCTCTCCTCGGTCCCCAGACGTCCGTTGAGTGTTGTAAGAAGAAGGGGAGATGCCACACAGTGAGAGTTGTAAGAAGAAGGGGAGATGCCACACAGTGAGAGTTGTAAGAAGAAGGGGAGATGCCACACAGTGAGAGTTGTAAGAAGAAGGGGAGGTGCCACACAGTGAGAGTTGTAAGAAGAAGGGGAGATGCCACACAGTGAGAGTTGTAAGAAGAAGGGGAGGTGCCACACAGTGAGAGTTGGAAGAAGAAGGGGAGATGCCACACAGTGAGAGTTGGAAGAAGAAGGGGAGATGCCACACAGTGAGAGTTGTAAGAAGAAGGGGAGGTGCCACACAGTGAGAGTTGTAAGAAGAAGGGGAGATGCCACACAGTGAGAGTTGGAAGAAGAAGGGGAGATGCCACACAGTGAGAGTTGGAAGAAGAAGGGGAGATGCCACACAGTGAGAGTTGTAAGAAGAAGGGGAGATGCCACACAGTGAGAGTTGTAAGAAGAAGGGGAGGTGCCACACAGTGAGAGTTGTAAGAAGAAGGGGAGATGCCACACAGTGAGAGTTGGAAGAAGAAGGGGAGATGCCACACAGTGAGAGTTGGAAGAAGAAGGGGAGATGCCACACAGTGAGAGTTGTAAGAAGAAGGGGAGATGCCACACAGTGAGAGTTGTAAGAAGAAGGGGAGATGCCACACAGTGAGAGTTGTAAGAAGAAGGGGAGATGCCACACAGTGAGAGTTGTAAGAAGAAGGGGAGATGCCACACAGTGAGAGTTGTAAGAAGAAGGGGAGATGCCACACAGTGAGAGTTGTAAGAAGAAGGGGAGATGCCACACAGTGAGAGTTGTAAGAAGAAGGGGAGATGCCACACAGTGAGAGTTGGAAGAAGAAGGGGAGATGCCACACAGGGGGGAAAATGGCCTTGTCCCAACTTTTATGGGATTTGTTGACACCATGAAATTCTGAATCAACATATTTTTCCCATAAAATGGTACATTTTCTCAGTTTAAACTTTTGTTCTGTGATTTATGTTCTATTCTGAATAAAATATTAGAAGTTGGCACCTCCACATCATTGCGTTCAGTTTTTATTCACAATTTGTTTAGTGGCCCAACTTTTTTGGAATCGGGGCTGTAAGTTGGTACCAAGGAGCAGATCTGTACAGCGGCCCCTCCCTCTGTGAGGCCCCAAAGGAGCCAATGAATGGAGTTTCTACTGGCACCGCTATGTGTTGGGGGAGGGGCCCAGCACCAACATGTGACTGCGCTTATACTCACACTCATACACTCACACTCACCTCATACACTCACACTCACCTCATACACTCACCTCATATACTCACCTCATATACTCACACTCACCTCATACACTCACCTCATATACTCACACTCACCTCATACACTCACACTCACCTCATATACTCACACTCACCTCATATACTCACACTCACCTCATATACTCACACTCACCTCATACACTCACCTCATATACTCACACTCACCTCATACACTCACACTCACCTCATACACTCACACTCACCTCATATACTCACACTCACCTCATACACTCACACTCACCTCATACACTCACACTCACCTCATATACTCACACTCACCTCATATACTCACCTCATATACTCACACTCACCTCATACACTCACCTCATATACTCACACTCACCTCATACACTCACCTCATATACTCACACTCACCTCATACACTCACACTCACCTCATATACTCACACTCACCTCATATACTCACACTCACCTCATACACTCACCTCATACACTCACACTCACCTCATACACTCACCTCATATACTCACACTCACCTCATATACTCACCTCATATACTCACACTCACCTCATATACTCACCTCATATACTCACACTCACCTCATACACTCGCCTCATATACTCACACTCACCTCATATACTCACCTCATATACTCACACTCACCTCATACACTCGCCTCATATACTCACACTCACCTCATATACTCACCTCATATACTCACACTCACCTCATATACTCACCTCATACACTCACCTCATACACTCACACTCACCTCATACACTCACCTCATACACTCACACTCACCTCATACACTCACCTCATACACTCACACTCACCTCATATACTCACCTCATACACTCACCTCATATACTCACCTCATACACTCACCTCATACACTCACCTCATACACTCACCTCATACACTCACCTCATACACTCACACTCACCTCATACACTCACCTCATATACTCACACTCACCTCATATACTCACCTCATATACTCACACTCACCTCATATACTCACCTCATATACTCACACTCACCTCATACACTCGCCTCATATACTCACACTCACCTCATATACTCACCTCATATACTCACACTCACCTCATACACTCGCCTCATATACTCACACTCACCTCATATACTCACCTCATATACTCACACTCACCTCATACACTCGCCTCATATACTCACACTCACCTCATATACTCACCTCATATACTCACACTCACCTCATATACTCCCCTCATACACTCACCTCATACACTCACCTCATACACTCACACTCACCTCATACACTCACCTCATACACTCACACTCACCTCATACACTCACCTCATACACTCACACTCACCTCATATACTCACCTCATACACTCACCTCATATACTCACCTCATACACTCACCTCATACACTCACACTCACCTCATACACTCACCTCATACACTCACACTCACCTCATACACTCACCTCATACACTCACACTCACCTCATATACTCACCTCATATACTCACCTCATATACTCACCTCATATACTCACCTCATACACTCACACTCACCTCATATACTCACACTCACCTCATACACTCACACTCACCTCATATACTCACACTCACCTCATATACTCACCTCATATACTCACCTCATACACTCACCTCATATACTCACCTCATACACTCACACTCACCTCATATACTCACCTCATATACTCACCTCATACACTCACCTCATATACTCACACTCACCTCATATACTCACCTCATATACTCACCTCATATACTCACCTCATACACTCACACTCACCTCATATACTCACCTCATATACTCACCTCATATACTCACCTCATACACTCACCTCATATACACACACTCACCTCATATACTCACCTCATACACTCACACTCACCTCATACTCACACTCACCTCATACACTCACACTCACCTCATATACTCACCTCATATACTCACACTCACCTCATACACTCACCTCATACTCACACTCACCTCATACACTCACACTCACCTCATACACTCACCTCATATACTCACACTCACCTCATACACTCACACTCACCTCATACACTCACCTCATATACTCACACTCACCTCATATACTCAACTCATACACTCACCTCATACACTCACACTCACCTCATATACTCACACTCACCTCATATACTCACCTCATACACTCACACTCACCTCATATACTCACCTCATATACTCACACTCACCTCATACACTCACACTCACCTCATATACTCACACTCACCTCATATACTCACCTCATATACTCAACTCATACACTCACCTCATACACTCACACTCACTTCATATACTCACACTCACCTCATATACTCACACTCACCTCATATACTCACCTCATATACTCACACTCACCTCATATACTCACCTCATATACTCACACTCACCTCATACACTCGCCTCATATACTCACACTCACCTCATATACTCACCTCATATACTCACACTCACCTCATACACTCGCCTCATATACTCACACTCACCTCATATACTCACCTCATATACTCACACTCACCTCATACACTCGCCTCATATACTCACACTCACCTCATATACTCACACTCACCTCATATACTCCCCTCATACACTCACCTCATACACTCACCTCATACACTCACACTCACCTCATACACTCACCTCATACACTCACACTCACCTCATACACTCACCTCATACACTCACACTCACCTCATATACTCACCTCATACACTCACCTCATATACTCACCTCATACACTCACCTCATACACTCACACTCACCTCATACACTCACCTCATACACTCACACTCACCTCATACACTCACCTCATACACTCACACTCACCTCATATACTCACCTCATATACTCACCTCATATACTCACCTCATATACTCACCTCATACACTCACACTCACCTCATATACTCACACTCACCTCATACACTCACACTCACCTCATATACTCACACTCACCTCATATACTCACCTCATATACTCACCTCATACACTCACACTCACCTCATATACTCACCTCATACACTCACACTCACCTCATATACTCACCTCATACACTCACCTCATATACTCACACTCACCTCATATACTCACCTCATATACTCACCTCATATACTCACCTCATACACTCACACTCACCTCATATACTCACCTCATATACTCACCTCATACACTCACCTCATATACACACACTCACCTCATATACTCACCTCATACACTCACACTCACCTCATACTCACACTCACCTCATACACTCACACTCACCTCATATACTCACCTCATATACTCACACTCACCTCATACACTCACCTCATATACTCACACTCACCTCATACACTCACACTCACCTCATACACTCACCTCATATACTCACACTCACCTCATACACTCACACTCACCTCATACACTCACCTCATATACTCACACTCACCTCATATACTCAACTCATACACTCACCTCATACACTCACACTCACCTCATATACTCACACTCACCTCATATACTCACCTCATACACTCACACTCACCTCATATACTCACCTCATATACTCACACTCACCTCATACACTCACCTCATACACTCACACTCACCTCATATACTCACACTCACCTCATATACTCACCTCATATACTCAACTCATACACTCACCTCATACACTCACACTCACTTCATATACTCACACTCACCTCATATACTCACACTCACCTCATATACTCACCTCATATACTCAAGAAAATGTTCATTGGTGTACACTATAAATACCCCCATATCACACAGACAGGCAGCCCCCCCAGCCCCTCTGGGAGTTCCTCACACAGACAGGCAGCCCCCCAGCCCCTCTGGGAGTTCCTCACACAGACAGGCAGCCCCCCCCCAGCCCCTCTGGGAGTTCCTCACACAGACAGGCAGCCCCCCAGCCCCTCTGGGAGTTCCTCACACAGACAGGCAGCCCCTCCAGCCCCTCTGGGAGTTCCTCACACAGACAGGCAGCCCCCCAGCCCCTCTGGGAGTTCCTCACACAGACAGGCAGCACCCCAGCCCCTCTGGGAGTTCCTCACACAGACAGGCAGCACCCCAGCCCCTCTGGGAGTTCCTCACACAGACAGGCAGCCCCCCAGCCCCTCTGGGAGTTCCTCACACAGACAGCCCCCCCCCAGCCCCTCTGGGAGTTCCTCACACAGACAGGCCCCCCCCCAGCCCCTCTGGGAGTTCCTCACACAGACAGCCCCCCAGCCCCTCTGGGAGTTCCTCACACAGACAGGCAGCCCCCCAGCCCCTCTGGGAGTTCCTCACACAGACAGGCACCCCCCAGCCCCTCTGGGAGTTCCTCACACAGACAGGCAGCCCCCCCAGCCCCTCTGGGAGTTCCTCACACAGACAGGCAGCCCCCCAGCCCCTCTGGGAGTTCCTCACACAGACAGGCAGCACCCCAGCCCCTCTGGGAGTTCCTCACACAGACAGGCAGCCCCCCCCCAGCCCCTCTGGGAGTTCCTCACACAGACAGGCAGCCCCCCAGCCCCTCTGGGAGTTCCTCACACAGACAGGCAGCCCCCCAGCCCCTCTGGGAGTTCCTCACACAGACAGGCAGCCCCCCCCAGCCCCTCTGGGAGTTCCTCACACAGACAGGCAGCCCCCCAGCCCCTCTGGGAGTTCCTCACACAGACAGGCAGCCCCCCCAGCCCCTCTGGAGTTCCTCACACAGACAGGCAGCCCCCCCAGCCCCTCTGGGAGTTCCTCACACAGACAGGCACCCCCCAGCCCCTCTGGGAGTTCCTCACACAGACAGGCAGCCCCCCCAGCCCCTCTGGGAGTTCCTCACACAGACAGGCAGCCCCCCCAGCCCCTCTGGGAGTTCCTCACACAGACAGGCAGCCCCCCAGCCCCTCTGGGAGTTCCTCACACAGACAGGCAGCCCCCCAGCCCCTCTGGGAGTTCCTCACACAGACAGGCAGCCCCCCCAGCCCCTCTGGGAGTTCCTCACACAGACAGGCAGCCCCCCCAGCCCCTCTGGGAGTTCCTCACACAGACAGGCACCCCCCAGCCCCTCTGGGAGTTCCTCACACAGACAGGCAGCCCCCCCAGCCCCTCTGGGAGTTCCTCACACAGACAGGCAGCCCCCCCAGCCCCTCTGGGAGTTCCTCACACAGACAGACAGCCCCCCCAGCCCCTCTGGGAGTTCCTCACACAGACAGGCAGCCCCCCAGCCCCTCTGGGAGTTCCTCACACAGACAGGCAGCCCCCCCAGCCCCTCTGGGAGTTCCTCACACAGACAGACAGCCCCCGGCCCCTCTGGGAGTTCCTCACACAGACAGGCAGCCCCCCCAGCCCCTCTGGGAGTTCCTCACACAGACAGGCAGCCCCCCCAGCCCCTCTGGGAGTTCCTCACACAGACAGGCAGCCCCCCAGCCCCTCTGGGAGTTCCTCACACAGACAGGCAGCCCCCCAGCCCCTCTGGGAGTTCCTCACACAGACAGGCAGCCCCCCGGCCCCTCTGGGAGTTCCTCACACAGACAGGCAGCCCCCAGCCCCTCTGGGAGTTCCTCACACAGACAGACAGCCCCCCCCAGCCCCTCTGGGAGTTCCTCACACAGACAGACAGCCCCCCCAGCCCCTCTGGGAGTTCCTCACACAGACAGACAGCCCCCCAGCCCCTCTGGGAGTTCCTCACACAGACAGGCAGCCCCCCCAGCCCCTCTGGGAGTTCCTCACACAGACAGGCAGCCCCCTAGTCCCTCTGGGAGTTCCTCACACAGACAGGCAGCCCCCCCCCAGCCCCTCTGGGAGTTCCTCACACAGACAGGCAGCCCCCCCCCAGCCCCTCTGGGAGTTCCTCACACAGACAGACAGCCCCCCCCCAGCCCCTCTGGGAGTTCCTCACACAGACAGGCAGCCCCCCCAGCCCCTCTGGGAGTTCCTCACACAGACAGGCAGCCCCCCCCAGCCCCTCTGGGAGTTCCTCACACAGACAGGCAGCCCCCCCAGCCCCTCTGGGAGTTCCTCACACAGACAGGCAGCCCCCCAGCCCCTCTGGGAGTTCCTCACACAGACAGGCAGCCCCCCAGCCCCTCTGGGAGTTCCTCACACAGACAGGCAGCCCCCCAGCCCCTCTGGGAGTTCCTCACACAGACAGGCAGCCCCCCGGCCCCTCTGGGAGTTCCTCACACAGACAGGCAGCCCCCCCAGCCCCTCTGGGAGTTCCTCACACAGACAGGCAGCCCCCCCAGCCCCTCTGGGAGTTCCTCACACAGACAGACAGCCCCCGGCCCCTCTGGGAGTTCCTCACACAGACAGGCAGCCCCCCAGCCCCTCTGGGAGTTCCTCACGCAGACAGGCAGCCCCCCCAGCCCCTCTGGGAGTTCCTCACACAGACAGGCAGCCCCCCAGCCCCTCTGGGAGTTCCTCACACAGACAGGCAGCCCCCCAGCCCCTCTGGGAGTTCCTCACACAGACAGGCAGCCCCCCGGCCCCTCTGGGAGTTCCTCACACAGACAGGCAGCCCCCCAGCCCCTCTGGGAGTTCCTCACACAGACAGACAGCCCCCCCCAGCCCCTCTGGGAGTTCCTCACACAGACAGACAGCCCCCCCAGCCCCTCTGGGAGTTCCTCACACAGACAGACAGCCCCCCCCGGCCCCTCTGGGAGTTCCTCACACAGACAGGCAGCCCCCCAGCCCCTCTGGGAGTTCCTCACACAGACAGACAGCCCCCCCCAGCCCCTCTGGGAGTTCCTCACACAGACAGACAGCCCCCCCAGCCCCTCTGGGAGTTCCTCACACAGACAGGCAGCCCCCCCAGCCCCTCTGGGAGTTCCTCACACAGACAGGCAGCCCCCCCAGCCCTCTGGGAGTTCCTCACACAGACAGGCAGCCCCCCCCCAGCCCCTCTGGGAGTTCCTCACACAGACAGACAGCCCCCCCCCCAGCCCCTCTGGGAGTTCCTCACACAGACAGGCAGCCCCCCCAGCCCCTCTGGGAGTTCCTCACACAGACAGGCAGCCCCCCCCAGCCCCTCTGGGAGTTCCTCACACAGACAGGCAGCCCCCCAGCCCCTCTGGGAGTTCCTCACACAGACAGACAGCCCCCCCCAGCCCCTCTGGGAGTTCCTCACACAGACAGGCAGCCCCCCCAGCCCCTCTGGGAGTTCCTCACACAGACAGGCAGCCCCCCCCAGCCCCTCTGGGAGTTCCTCACACAGACAGGCAGCCCCCCAGCCCCTCTGGGAGTTCCTCACACAGACAGGCAGCCCCCCAGCCCCTCTGGGAGTTCCTCACACAGACAGGCAGCCCCCAGCCCCTCTGGGAGTTCCTCACACAGACAGGCAGCCCCCCCAGCCCCTCTGGGAGTTCCTCACACAGACAGGCAGCCCCCCAGCCCCTCTGCGGAGTTCCTCACACAGACAGGCAGCCCCCCCAGCCCCTCTGGGAGTTCCTCACACAGACAGGCAGCCCCCCCCCAGCCCCTCTGGGAGTTCCTCACACAGACAGGCAGCCCCCCCAGCCCCTCTGGGAGTTCCTCACACAGACAGGCAGCCCCCCAGCCCCTCTGGGAGTTCCTCACACAGACAGGCAGCCCCCCAGCCCCTCTGGGAGTTCCTCACACAGACAGCCCCCCCCCAGCCCCTCTGGGAGTTCCTCACACAGACAGGCAGCCCCCCAGCCCCTCTGGGAGTTCCTCACACAGACAGGCAGCCCCCCAGCCCCTCTGGGAGTTCCTCACACAGACAGGCAGCCCCCCAGCCCCTCTGGGAGTTCCTCACACAGACAGGCAGCCCCCCAGCCCCTCTGGGAGTTCCTCACACAGTCAGGCAGCCCCCCCAGCCCCTCTGGGAGTTCCTCACACAGACAGGCAGCCCCCCCAGCCCCTCTGGGAGTTCCTCACACAGACAGGCAGCCCCCCAGCCCCTCTGGGAGTTCCTCACACAGACAGGCAGCCCCCCCAGCCCCTCTGGGAGTTCCTCACACAGACAGGCAGCCCCTCAGCCCCTCTGGGAGTTCCTCACACAGACAGGCAGCCCCTCAGCCCCTCTGGGAGTTCCTCACACAGACAGGCAGCACCCCAGCCCCTCTGGGAGTTCCTCACACAGACAGGCAGCCCCCCCAGCCCCTCTGGGAGTTCCTCACACAGACAGGCAGCCCCCCAGCCCCTCTGGGAGTTCCTCACACAGACAGGCAGCCCCCCCAGCCCCTCTGGGAGTTCCTCACACAGACAGGCAGCCCCCCAGCCCCTCTGGGAGTTCCTCACACAGACAGGCAGCCCCCCAGCCCCTCTGGGAGTTCCTCACACAGACAGGCAGCCCCCCAGCCCCTCTGGGAGTTCCTCACACAGACAGGCAGCCCCCCAGCCCCTCTGGGAGTTCCTCACACAGACAGGCAGCCCCCCAGCCCCTCTGGGAGTTCCTCACACAGACAGGCAGCCCCCCCCCAGCCCCTCTGGGAGTTCCTCACACAGACAGGCAGCCCCCCAGCCCCTCTGGGAGTTCCTCACACAGACAGGCAGCCCCCCCCAGCCCCTCTGGGAGTTCCTCACACAGACAGGCAGCCCCCCAGCCCCTCTGGGAGTTCCTCACACAGACAGGCAGCCCCCCCCCAGCCCCTCTGGGAGTTCCTCACACAGACAGGCAGCCCCCCAGCCCCTCTGGGAGTTCCTCACACAGACAGGCAGCCCCCCCCCAGCCCCTCTGGGAGTTCCTCACACAGACAGGCAGCCCCCCGGATCCCAGGACAGAGGCCGCTTATCTGAATGGGGGAATGGGACTGGGTTAGTGGGTGGGGCCATAACTAGAGCACTTGCGCCCCTCCTGCCAAAGGGATAAACGTACAAATGACAGAGGATTCCATTGTGTAACAACTGAATAAACTAAAATATAAGCATTTAGTAACTGAAATATATTGTAACCCTGTCTGTAACCTGGCAGCTACCCAGCATGCACTGCTCTCAGCCACTCACTCACTGTCAGTTCTATTCAGTAACAAGTAGAAAGCAGTAAAACTCTGCAGGCAGATCCACTGAGCTCTGTAATCCCATTTCCCTTTATTCTGGTGCCCACATGCGGCTGCTCCTGCACTGCCAGCTCTCCTGATCTGCATCTGCCCACCAGCAATATGGCCGCCTCTCTGGGGCAGGGACAACTCTGAGAGGGAAGCCATTGTTTGATTGGTCTGAAACCGAACCAGCTCATTGGCTAAAGGGCGGAGCTGCCTTCCCAGGGGGAGGGGTGAGGGATCTTTGTGTTTCTCTCTAGTTTCAGACCGGACAGAAAAATTGGAGACCCCTTCCTGTAACTGCCTTATTCTGTGTCCCTGGGCTGCTGGGTAAGTGATTTTCCCTCTCCTCCTCCTCCTCCCTGCACTGTCTGTGGGACTGGGGGTTAATCCCGCTGCAGGGGCTGATAGAGAGGGGCGGCTGTGGGACTGGGGGTTAATCCCGCTGCAGGGGCTGATAGAGAGGGGCGGCTGTGGGACTGGGGGTTAATCCCGCTGCAGGGGCTGATAGAGAGGGGCGGCTGTGGGACTGGGGGTTAATCCCGCTGCAGGGGCCGATAGAGAGGGGCGGCTGTGGGACTGGGGGTTAATCCCGCTGCAGGGGCCGATAGAGAGGGGCGGCTGTGGGACTGGGGTTAATCCCGCTGCAGGGGCTGATAGAGAGGGGCGGCTGTGGGACTGGGGGTTAATCCCGCTGCAGGGGCTGATAGAGAGGGGCGGCTGTGGGACTGGGGGTTAATCCCGCTGCAGGGGCTGATAGAGAGGGGCGGCTGTGGGACTGGGGGTTAATCCACTGCAGGGGCTGATAGAGAGGGGCGGCTGTGGGACTGGGGGTTAATCCCGCTGCAGGGGCTGATAGAGAGGGGCGGCTGTGGGACTGGGGGTTAATCCCGCTGCAGGGGCTGATAGAGAGGGGCGGCTGTGGGACTGGGGGTTAATCCCGCTGCAGGGGCCGATAGAGAGGGGCGGCTGTGGGACTGGGGGTTAATCCCGCTGCAGGGGCCGATAGAGAGGGGCGGCTGTGGGACTGGGGGTTAATCCCGCTGCAGGGGCTGATAGAGAGGGGCGGCTGTGGGACTGGGGTTAATCCCGCTGCAGGGGCTGATAGAGAGGGGCGGCTGTGGGACTGGGGGTTAATCCCGCTGCAGGGGCTGATAGAGAGGGGCAGTTTACTGATTGGATAAACCCCTCCCTGTACAACATGTATTTATTGCACTAATATCAGAGGGGGGGCCCAAGCGCAGCCCCACAGGCAGCTTTATATGGTGGGTTTCTGTTCCTTGCTGTCAGGTTCTCCAGAGATGGAACCAAGGAGGTTAGAGGGGAAATGGGAGAATGAAGAGCCGGACACTGAGGAGCCTCTGCCCACAATAAAGAGGGAAATGGATCCCGTTCCTGGGGCCGGTGAGTAACGTTTCTGTAGGACACAGACCATCTGGTTACACAGAGCTCAGCTGGGGGGACAGGAAGGGTTAAACCCCAGCAGGAGGTTCTGCCCTACAGACATAATTCCCAGTATAATTCCTTACTCCCAGCTTTACATGACAGTGCCCATTACTTACTGGCAGGTTCCCCAGAGCCACAACCACAAATGTTACAGATAAGAATAAAACAAGAACCAGAAGATCATCTGAACCCAGTGGAAAGCCCAGCAGTGCCATTTACTGAGGGGGGTGAGATGTTAGAGGGGAAATGGGAGAATGAAGAGCCGGACACTGAGGAGCCTCTGCCCACAATAAAGAGGGAAATGGATCCCATTCCTGGGGCCGGTGAGTAACGTTTCCCTATTAATAAGGCACCAAGGCACTTCCTTACTCCCAGCTTTACACGGCCCTGTCTCTCCCTTACTCCCAGCTTTACACGGCCCTGTCTCTTCCTTACTCCCAGTTTTACACGGCCCTGTCTCTCCCTTACTCCCAGCTTTACACGGCCCTGTCTCTCCCTTACTCCCAGCTTTACGCGGCCCTGTCTCTCCCTTACTCCCAGCTTTACACGGCCCTGTCTCTCCCTTACTCCCAGCTTTACGCGGCCCTGTCTCTCCCTTACTCCCAGCTTTACGCGGCCCTGTCTCTCCCTTACTCCCAGCTTTACATGACAGTGCCCATTACTTACTGGCAGGTTCCCCAGAGCCACAACCACAAATGTTACAGATAAGAATAAAAGAAGAACCAGAAGATCATCTCAACCCAATGGAAAGCCCAGCAGTGCCACTTACTGAGGGGGGTGAGATATTAGAGGGGAAATGGGAGAATGAAGAACCGGACACTGAGGAGCCTCTGCCCACAATAAAGAGGGAAATGGATCCCGTTCCTGGGGCCGGTGAGTAACGTTTCCCTATTAATAAGGCACCAAGGCACTTCCTTACTCCCAGCTTTACACGGCCCTGTCTCTCCCTTACTCCCAGCTTTACACCGCCCTGTCTCTCCCTTACTCCCAGCTTTACACCGCCCTGTCTCTCCCTTACTCCCAGCTTTACACGGCTCTGTCTCTCCCTTACTCCCAGCTTTACACCGCCCTGTCTCTCCCTTACTCCCAGCTTTACACCGCCCTGTCTCTCCCTTACTCCCAGCTTTACACCGCCCTGTCTCTCCCTTACTGGCAGCTTCCCCAAAGGAAGAAATGGAAATAATACCGATAAGAATAAAAGAAGAACCAGAAAATCATCTGAACCCAGTGGAAAGCCCAGCAGTGCCACTTACTGACGGGGGTGAGATGTTAGAGGTGAAATGGGAGAATGAAGAGCCGGACACTGAGGAGCCTCTGCCCACAATAAAGAGGGAAATGGATCCCGTTCCTGGGGCCGGTGAGTAACGTTTCTGTAGGACACAGACCATCTGGTTACACAGAGCTCAGCTTTGCTGGGGGGACAGGAAGGGTTAAACCCCAGCAGGAGGTTCTGCCCTACAGACATAATTCCCAGTATAATTCCTTACTCCCAGCTTTACATGACAGTGCCCATTACTTACTGGCAGGTTCCCCAGAGCCACAACCAGAAATGTTACAGATAAAGAAAGAAGAACCGGACCCTGAGGACCATCAGACCCCAATGGAAAGCTCAGCAGCGCCACTTACTGATGGGGGTAAGTAGCCAGTATTAGTTTAGTGTTCAATGCTATATATGCAGTGTAGCAAAGAGAAAAGAGTTGAACTATGCAACACATATAATGGGGGGGGCAGTGGGGGAAGTACTGGGGGGGAGGGGCCGCCTGACACTCCCGCTGGGGGACAAACTGCCTCTGGGGGGGTGGGGGGTCCGGCTGAATGCCCTGCACCTGGGCCCAGGGATGACTAGTTACATTACTGTGGGGGGGATTCCTTAAGCCAGTAAATAAGCTGTGCCGGTCACACAAAGATATATATCAACTTGTGACTACTGTGGGGATAGTAACGTAAAGCATCACTTTTATATAAGGCATTTAGAGCATCAGACAGGGATCAATTAAACTAAAAAGTAACAATAATAGCTGAGACAATCTCACTAACGTGTCGGACGGTGAGTTCACACATAGATTCTGCCCTGAGAGTTTGGGGCCCCATGTCCCTGTGTGAAGTCCCCCTGCCTGTCTGTGCCCCCGGCCAGTATTAGTATTGCCCAACCAGCCTCACACATTACAAACATGGGCTGTCTCAGGCCAAAGTAGGCAAACTGGCAGCAATATCAAGCTGTGGGGCACTGGCAGCGACTGGGCAGGTCACAGTAACATTCATTGTTATTAAATATATTGAAACGGTTGGTCAGTTCCTCAGCCGATTATAATTATAACGAACAGATCATTAATGTAGCTGTACCAGCTCTGTATTCTGGCAGCACATGTTGTATCTCTTCTGAGAATACACAGACAGTCTCCCACCATCCTATTATAATTATCCTTTCTCTAATATATCTGTGTAAGTACTGTGGTCAACAAACACCACTCACCAAGGTGATATTTAAAGTATATTTAATGTGTGGAAAAGAGTTACAGACGTTACATACAAATTACCAATTGTTTAGCCAGTCACAAACAATATTGACAGCTTCCCAATACAATACAAAGTATGTATTCATTTAAAGTAGTAAAAATGTATGTGTGTGTGAGTGTAAAATGAGGGTGTGTGTAAATATATGTGATTTGTTGCTGATATATATCCCTGTTGGAACCCCTCCCCCACTGTATTACCCCTAAGACCATTTGTTTCCAATCAATCACATTCCAGACTTAAGGAACAATGGGGTATGTATAGTGTATGTATAGAGGGATAGTGTGAATGGCAAGTCAGTTTGCACATTTGAACCATGTTAACCCATTCAGGCCTGGGATACAACTTATTTTCCAATACCCAATATTTAAAGGAGACATATCCTATAAAAATTATGAATGTACCAGAGAATTATACTCAAGTAGTCAAGTAGGTTTTTATTGTCATTTCAACCATATACAGTACAGTACACAGTGAGACGAAACAGCGTTCCTCCAGGGCCAAGATGCTACATACATGCAACACAACATAAGATATAAGATATAAAAAAAATAACCACATAAATAGTTGAAAAAAAAGTGACTTACATCGGTAAAACCGAATGATGCAACCGGAAAAAACAAACAAAAACAAACTTTTTGTAGCTTTTCGGCTCCACAGTGGCTGCTGCGTGCTACCGCCGTGCTGCCTCCTCTAGATATAGAAGGAATGAGCTTAAAAAACTTGTATTTCAGACTGATTTATTGAGAAATTCCCCCAAAACCCCACTAGCCCCGCCCAGCAGGGGGGCGGTGGCACTGTAGGATAGGAACCAATCAGCAGCTAGGCTGACCTGATAGGGAACTGAAGCCTGTCTGTGCTTGTGTGAGTGCAGGGCTGGGATTGGCTCTCCCCCTCCTACTGTGCTTCTGGCAGGGACCGTTAGGACACGCCCACCCCTCATGTGAAACCCAGACAGGGACCTGAGAGGATCTATAGGGAGCTCCAATAAAGGGGCCATTGTTACAGATAGGGTTAATGTTTAGCCCAAAGGGAAACCAGCTCCGTATATTATTCATAATTGCCTACAGGGTTAGGGGTTTCTCCCATTTATCCAATATGTCTCCTTTAACATTTCCCCCTTTGCACACTGACTGACAAGAACATAATATTTGTAGGCAAATTAGAAAATGAGAGATTGAGTCCTTGAAAACCCAGTCTACGAATTTCCAGGAATTCTCTGCAATGCGCCAAATGTCCGTTGCACAAATGACAACTGATATAATATCATGTAATGAGATGGTAACAGTGATAATTAGAAGAATTAAAATAATCTATTATCTATAGGCGGTTCCATCCTCTGCTCATCCATTCCCGGCCTTCTGGTTTGACTTTACCGTCTTTGCCCATAGCCCTGTGTTTAACTGCAATTGCCGGTGAATTTCTTACCTCACCTTTCATGGTCTTGCATTAAAGTGTCAGCAAACATCAAAAGTGGCAAATAAAAGTACGGTACTGAATTATGGGAGTCAGTTATACCAAGTTACAGTCTCTGGCATTCCTTGTTACATTCTGTGAATGAATCCAGATGGGCTCCCTGTAGCTTGGGTAAATCCCCGGCACCCTGCAGCCCTTTGTCCTGTAGGGCCCAATGGATTTAGGCCTTGGCTCTTATAGTAGATCCGCCACTAAGCACCTGTATAGAATCAGGCAGTTGTACCAGTACCGGCATCACCAATGCCCCTCTGGGGTTCTTGGTATCTTTGCAGCTGCCCTGATGTAGAACAGCCATAACGTAGGCCGTACCCAATGAGAGGAAGGTGGGACTTGAATAAGCAGTAATAACACAGTCTTTAGTAGGATCTTAAGGTGGCCACACACGTGGCGATTGTAGATCGTACAATCTGCCTCACACCGTCAGGGCTGAAACAGCATATAAGGAGGTTGAAACAATAGGATTTCTACCTCCTTCTGCCGATTCAGCCCTGACAGCAGATTTTTCTCTTGCGCCTTCTATGGCACCCAATCAAAATCTTTTAACCGGCCCGATCGGTGAGTCGACCGATATCAGCAGCTTCCTGCGATATCGGTCGACTCACCGACTTGCCATACACGCAGCGAATATCGTACGAAACGAGGCTTCCTACTATATTATCTGTGCGTGTATGGCCAGCTTTAGAAACAACAGTCTTCACAGAACTTCAGCTGGATGTAGCGCCTCATCCAGAGGCCCATTTCGCTCCCCTGGCCGAAGACTGGGAAGAGGAAAGTCCTCTGACCGAAGATGTGGGGACACAAACATCACCATACCGGATTGACCTGACTCTTCGGTCCATACAAGAGGACCTTGCCTCCATGAAGGCCCAGTTGGCCAGAGTGGAGCAGAAAGTTGATGCGTTTATGGGCAGCAAGCCCTAAGTTTTTACAGTTTTAGACTTTTAGGGGCACATTTACTAACCCACGAATCCGATTCACGAATGGAAAAAAATCGGATTGGAAACGAAAATTTCGGATGATCACAAATATCACGAAAATGCTTCCGAAAAAATCGTATTGGTCACGATAATATCGTATAGATGATCCGAAAATCACGAAATATTCGGACGATCGTACACGGCGGAAACAGCCGTCCGAAAGTCACGCTAATTTCGTATGGACGGTCCGAAAGTCACGAAATCTTCGTATCGCACGATCGTACACGGCGGAAACAGCCGTCCGAAAGTCATGCTAATTTCGTATGGACGGTCCGAAAGTCACGAAATCTTCGTATCGGACGATCGTACACGGCGGAAACAGCCGTCCGAAAGTCACGCTAATTTCGTATGGATGGTCCGAAAGTCACGAAATCTTCATATCGGACGATCGTACACGGCGGAAACAGCCGTCCGAAAGTCACGCTAATTTCGTATGGACGGTCCGAAAGTCACGAAATCTTCATATCGGACGATCGTACACGGCGGAAACAGCCGTCCGAAAGTCACGCTAATTTCGTATGGATGGTCCGAAAGTCACGAAATCTTCATATCGGACGATCGTACACGGCGGAAACAGCCGTCCGAAAGTCACGCTAATTTCGTATGGACGGTCCGAAAGTCACAAAATCTTCGTATCGGACGATCGTACACGGCGGAAACAGCCGTCCGAAAGTCACGCTAATTTCGTATGGACGGTCCGAAAGTCACGAAATCTTCGTATCGGACGATCGTACACGGCGGAAACAGCCGTCCGAAAGTCACGCTAATTTCGTATGGACGGTCCGAAAGTCACGAAATCTTCGTATCGGACGATCGTACACGGCGGAAACAGCCGTCCGAAAGTCACGCTAATTTCGTATTGACGGTCCGAAAGTCACAATATTTTAGTAATTGCTGCACGAAAAATTTGCGTTCTGGCAAATTTAAATGGCTAGCCATTTCTATCAATGGCGGTATTGTTTAAAATGAAACAGGAAGTTCTCCAGCTACCATTTTACAAGCATTTGGCGACAATTTCTCTTTTGGGTTAACAGGAAGTGCTCCAGTGGCCATTTTAAAGGCATTGGCGCCTTTTTTTTGCTTCACTGCATTATTGGAAAGCAAAGGGAGAGGAGGCAAATTTTTTTGCTGCTGATTATTTGCTGCTGATCGTTTGCTGCTGCTGCTGCCATGACCCACAGCAGGGGTAGGGAGAGGGAGTGGGACTTGGGGGACTGGCAGGACTGGATGGGTTCTGGTGGGGAGCCAGTTGGTGGGGGAGGTGAGGGGGAGAGTTGGGAGGAGGAGTATTGGGCTGGGGGGGCCCAGGACTTGCCTGAGTTGGGGCAGGTGGAGGTGGTGGCTGAGACTCAGGCAAGTCCTGAGCCCCATGGGGAGGGAAGTAGATGGGTGGGGGGGGGTGCCAGGTGCCCTTTAAAAGGGAACTGTCATAAGAAATAACTTCTTATGTTTGTGTTTATAGTATGTATAGAAAATCGGCACTGTGAAAATGATTACCTTTTAAATATCATTATTAATAAAAGGTAATTTTTACTGGTGGGGTCAGTGACCCACATTTAAAAACTGCAAAGAGTTTGTAAAAGCAGGAAAATGAAGTCGAACAAATAAATATGACCGATTGAAATATTGGTGATAATTGTCCATTCTGTAACATGGTAAAATTTCCCTTAAAGGTGAGCCGCCCCTTTTACAGACATGCCAGTCTGACTTCTCTAACTCAGCATGGGGGGGGGGGCAGCTGTGGGTCTTCACATGACATAGTAAGGCACGCCCATTCTTCTCAATCCTGAATGCAGTTTGAAAATAATATTTGATAACCATGTTTTTTTGGAGTACATGTAGGATAATGGTTTGTAATTATTGCGGTTATTGCAGTAGCCGTTGTTTTGGATCCACATAAATTTCACCAATAAAGGTGACTTTTTAATCAGATAATAACTGGACATAATTGGACCCCCTATGTGTTTCGAATAAACAGAATATGGGTGTTTTTTTCCCGTATTAAGTTCTAAACTCACATTTGTATCAATCTGCACCATGTTCTTGAAAATGCTCTTCTCTGAATAAACAGTTTTATCAATTCAAATACATGATTTACTTATTTGTTTATACTCTTATCGTAGATGCTGCTGCGAATGTTGCTGCTGCCGGGGGGAGTGGTCAGGAACAAGGACAAGGACTGGAACATCGATCTGTGGAAGGTTCAGTGAGGAATCGACGGACGTCCCAGGTCATGGTAGCCGCCCTCGGGCCTGATCTTGGCAACCAACGCAGCCACTTTCTTTCCCAAAGGCAGCTGTTGGCTCGTGGGATCGCCGAGCAGACCGCCTTGAGGCGAGAAGTGGCTGCGTTGAGGGTTGAGCTACAGACCCTCCACCAAGAGCGGGCAGCACAGCACAAGGAGCAGCTAAGAAGCGAAGAGCTGTCCCAGAATGCTCTGCTGGCACTTTTGGGGCATGTACTGCATGCACCTGCCTATGCTGGGTCTGCTGAAGGGTCGCTGCCTGGGCCCTCTTTTGCACCTCGACCACCACCTCCAAGTCCTGAGCCTAGGGCAAGGGGGCGTGGGAGAGGCCGCAGAAGAGGGTCTGACCCTGCCTGTGGGCCTAGCAAAAAGCGCAAGTAGGTCTCCGATCTGAGTCCCTACTTTCGCCTTGCAGCCTTTTGGAGCCAGACCTCTACACCAAATTGCTCTCTGGCCATGAACTTTTTTATGCATCTCTTCAGGACTCACACGATCCGCTACATGAGCTGACAGGACTAAGCACCAAACAAGTAGTCCCATTGTTCTCAATCTTCCTCAACCAAAGCCGAATTTTCCTCACTGAGGGGCACCATAATAATATCTCGTGGTGCCCTCCCCAATACCATCTGGGAAGCACTTATAACATCAAAGTGCATTTTCTCTAACATCTATATTGTGTGTTTGTGCCACGATAACATCTTGTGGCACCCTCCTTAATACCATCTGGGAAGCACTTATAACATCAAAGTGCATTTCCTCTAACATGAATATGGGCCATTTCCCCAAATACAAATGTGGTCATGCCTGTGAATTGGGCTACTTAAACACACATGATGCAATTCTAACATCCTTAAAAAAAAAAAAAATTGTGTTGGACCGACATACCAAAGAAACGTGCCTCCTTCTCCTATGTTGTATGACTGACTAAAAAGGGGTATCTCTTTAAGCTCCTTATTCTCTGCTGTGCAGTCTAATGTGCAGTGGAAACAACTATATGGGTTTCAGGTTGTGTATGTCATTATTATGCAGTTTATTGAAAGTATGGTTTATATGCTGTCTCCTGCTGGTATAGTGTTCCCAGAAGCCAGCTTTACAAGTCCTCCTTTCCCTTTGCTTTCCAAAATGCAAGTCACTAATGCCTACAAGGGTAATTGAATATTGTACTACTATGCACTAATGCTGCGTGGCTGTCAAAAGCCAAAGTCAAGAGACCAGCCCTAGGCATTCAGCCAGCTGGGTATATTTTCTCCTCCTCCTTGTGATATATTGTTTATGGAGGGCAGCTTTACAAGTCCTCCTTTCCCTTTGCTTTCCAAAATGCAAGTCACTAATGCCTACAAGGGTAATTGAATGTTATACTACTATGCACTAATGCTGCGTGGCTGTCAAAAGCCAAAGTCAAGAGACGAGCCCTAGGCATTCAGCCAGCTGGGTATATTATCCCTTAGGGGCTTAGCTAAATAAACACAGCCTCCCAAGTCCCGGCCGGGAACTTACTTAACAAGTTTGAAGTGGGGAAGTGGGGTCCTCCCTCTAATCAATCTTAATTGTCAACGCGTTTTGCGCTCCTGCGCTTCTTCCTGGACTGCTTATCCCCTAAGGATTCATCACTCCTTTTATACCTAGCCTCACCATACATACTTAGGATGTTAACCTTTTCTTAGGTTCACTGGACACATTTAACTAACAAAAACCCACAATCAGCTTCCGTTTTCTTGTATCTCTATCCCTATGGGGAAATGTACATATACCTTCATTACATTAAACTAAAGGGCAAAGAAGGAGATAGAGGAAAAAAAAAAAAAAGGAAACATAAAAATGTTTTTTAGAATTAAGAGGTTGCCCAAAGGACTTAATATTCCAATTTTCATTGAATCCTACCGGTTCAAAAGTGTTTAAGGTGAACATCCAAAATGCTTCTCTCTTATCCAATGCTATTAGTCCATCGCCTCCCCTGTAGTCCACCTCTATTTGCTCTATGGCCCACGCTTTTAGGTGTCTCGCATCTGATGCGTGTATATCTTTAAAGTGTCTATATAAAGGTATTTCAGAAGATCCTAGCCTTATCTTCCTAATATGTTCATATAATCTCGTACAGAAGGATCTAATAGTTCGTCCAACGTATCTTCTACTGCAACTACATTCGATCACGTATATCACACACTGTGACCAGCAAGAAATATGGTTCCTAATAATGTATTTAGTACCATTACCATAATGTTCCATATTTAAAACCTTCTTTGGGCAATAATTACACTGAGAGCACCTGCCACACACGTGCCAACCTCCAGATACCTCCTGATTCAACCTACCTACTCTATCTACCTTCGCGCAAAAGTAGTCTAAAACAGACTCTTTTTTACTTTTACAATTCTTCCTATGTTGTTTTAGGACGGTTGGTGTTAAAATATCCTTTAAGGTTTTGTTTTTCTTGTAGATCACAGGTAAATTGTCAGGCAGGGTATTTCTTAGAAAAGGGTCGTTCATAAGTATTGGCCAATACCTCTCAAGCAAAAGTAGTATTTCTCTTATCCTACTGTGGTACCTCACCACCATAGCCAACTCGCCATACTCCTTGGATGGCTCATTGACGGTGGATTGTAACACTTCTGTTTGTTCTATCTTATTGATATAATATTTCTAATGTTATACTCTCATAGCGGGTTTTACTCCCTCTGGATTTGTGCCATCTACACCCCTCTTTTCTCTTAGCTTCTTATTCTTAGTTGTATTACCATGTTTCTTAATATTAGTCCTACCTCCTTTTTGGTGGCATCTGGAAGTTGGCATATCGCTAGCAAGTGTCTTCTCATTAGATCCACTCTCAAGAAATAGATCAAGATTGTCCCTTGTTAGGGGATCTCGGCCATCTATTTGGGAAATCAGATGTATTTGGTCAGCCCTAAAAGTATCTCCCAACCTAGGGAGGAAAACAGAAAAATTCAACCCAGCCACCCTCATAAACTCTCTTGTCAGATGATCCTTGTCATACTTTTTCTCCACAAATCTCGTATATATAAAGCCACTCTGTTCGAAGAAATCGCAATCATTCGAACAGTTTCTACGTATTCTCATAAACTGGCTCCTAGGGACATTATTAAGCCAAGTGTCTCTATGGTGACTACTTTGCAAAATGAATGTATTCCTGTCTACTTCCTTGAAATATGTTCTTGTACATAATTTGCCTTCTTCTACAAATATCTCTAGATCCAAAAACTCTATACTAACTTCATTGCATTTGTATGAGAACTTGAGACCTTCACCATTCTCATTAAGAGGCTTAAAGAATGTTTCTATAGGGGAGACTTTAGTGTCCCATATTAACAACAAATCGTCGTTGTAGCGACGGTAGACTTTCAATGCTAATGGGCGGTTCGAACCCCAGATATTGTTATCTTCCCAGTCCCCTAAATACAAATTAGCGTAACTGGGAGCGAACCGGGTCCCCATGGCCGTTCCTCTAATCTGGAGAAAAAAAGTCTTTCCCAAATTTAAAGTAATTATGTTGTAAAATAAAAAGCATGGATTCCTTTAAAAATTCTCTTTGTCTATATTCCGGAAAATTGAACTTCTCTAGCATTCTTAGTACTCCCTCTACACCCCTATGGTGTTCGATAGAAGTGTAGATGGCCGAGATGTCTGCTGTCACTAATATATATCCTGGTTCCCACATAACACCTTGCAGCATCTCCATTACTGCTCCAGAGTCCTTCAAATAGGACTGAATACATGTTACCACTGGTTGTAAGAATAGATCAATATATAATGATAATTTTGATGTTAAGGAATCAATGCCTGAAATTATCGGACGACCTTCTGGGTTATTCAGTTTCTTATGGATTTTTGGAAGATGATAGAAAATTGCTATCCTCGGATGCTTTACCCATAGAAAGTCAAATTCTTTTTGTTGTATTATATCACTACACATAGCTTTTCTTAGAATAATAAATAATTTCAACTGAAACTCCTTTGTGGGGTCTTTCTCAAGTTTTACATAGGTTGAACTATCTCCCAGTAGTCTATATGCTTCATTTAGCTAATCCTCCCGATCCTGGACTACCACTCCTCCCCCTTTATCTGCAGGTCTAATAATTACCTCCGAATTCTGCTGTATAGACAAGATAGCCTCCCTCTCTATAGGAGATAGGTAGATAGAGTAGGTAGGTTGAATCAGGAGGTATCTCGAGGTTGGCATGTGTGTGGCAGGTGCTCTCAGTGTAATTATTGCCCAAAGAAGGTTTTAAATATGGAACATTATGGTAATGGTACTAAATACATTATTAGGAACCATATTTCTTGCTGGTCACAGTGTGTAATATACGTGATCGAATGTAGTTGCAGTAGAAGATACGTTGGACGAACTATTAGATCCTTCCGTACGAGATTATATGAACATATTAGGAAGATAAGGCTAGGATCTTCTGAAATACCTTTATATAGACACTTTAAAGATATACACGCATCAGATGCGAGACACCTAAAAGCGTGGGCCATAGAGCAAATAGAGGTGGACTACAGGGGAGGCGATGGACTAATAGCATTGGATAAGAGAGAAGCATTTTGGATGTTCACCTTAAACACTTTTAAAGCGGTAGGATTCAATGAAAATTGGAATATTAAGTCCTTTGTGGGTTAAATGCATGGAAATAATCTGTTTTTATCATGAAATCTCAAACCTTAGATAATGTATATCCTTTGGGCAACCTCTTAATTCTAAAAAACATTTTTATGTTTCCTTTTTTTTTTTTTTCCTCTATCTCCTTCTTTGCCCTTTAGTTTAATGTAATGAAGGTATATGTACATTTCCCCATAGGGATAGAGATACAAGAAAACGGAAGCTGATTGTGGGTTTTTGTTAGTTAAATGTGTCCAGTGAACCTAAGAAAGGGTTAACATCCTAAGTATGTATGGTGAGGCTAGGTATAAAAGGAGTGATGAATCCTTAGGGGATAAGCAGTCCAGGAAGAAGCGCAGGAGCGCAAAACGCGTTGACAATTAAGATTGATTCGAGGGAGGACCCCACTTCCCCACTTCAAACTTGTTAAGTAAGTTCCCGGCCGGGACTTGGGAGGCTGTTTATTTAGCTAAGCCCCTAAGGGAATTCCTTTCCTAACGTTGCTAGCAGCGGTAATAACGGGCCCAATTGAGCGTGCTGTGTAGGAACTCTCATAGTTATAGGGCTCTATTGTATATATTCAGTTTTAGAAAGTGCCGCATCCTTCTAGTGTTTGCATCACGTAAAGGATATGATTAACTAGTACAACACAGAGCACCTTATAAATAAAAAAAACTATTTCCCCTGGCTGAATGTTGTGGCTAGATATAGCAGGGCCTGAGTAAGCCTATAGTAACTGCCGTATGTTTATACCAGCGTTTTTCAACCGCTGTGTGCCGCGAGATGTTGCCTGGTGTGCCGTAGGCAGGGCCGCAATTTTTACTTTAAAAAAAAAATCCGGGCCCTGTCATTGGTTGCGCCCCGTGTGTACGGGTGACGTCAGTAC